>NC_089856.1:832500-855000 GCF_036373705.1 Amia ocellicauda
CATACCATGCTGAACAAATACTGCTTTTTCCTTTGTGTGTGTGTGTGTGCGTGTGTGTGTGTGCGTGTGTGTGCGTGTGTGTGTGTGTCTGCGTGTGTGTGAGTGTGTGTGTGGGGGGGGGGGGGTTGGTTTATGTGGGTTACAAACTGGTAATTACAAGGTTGTGGTTTATGAGGACATTGCCAATGTCCCCATAATTCAAATCGCTTAAAAAACATACTAAATTATGTTTTTTTGAAAATGTAAAAATGCAGATTTTTTTTTATGGGGGTTAGGTTTAGGGTTAGGGGATAGAATCTATAGTTTGTACAGTATAAAAGTCATTATGTCTATGGAGAGTCCTCATAATGATAGCGGCACCAACATGTGTGTGTGAGTGTCTGTGTCTCTGTCCGGCAGTTTCGTGGTTGGCTCTGACGGCTACGTGTATGAGGGCCGGGGCTGGCTGTGGCGGGGTGCCCACACCAAGGGCCACAACTCTCTGGGCTACGGGGTCAGCATCATCGGGGACTACAGCACCGCCCTGCCCTCGCCCCACACCCTGGCGCTGCTGAGGGACAGCCTGGCGCAGTGCGCGGTCCGTGGCGGGCGCCTGGTGGACAACTACACCATCCACGGCCACCGCCAAGTGGTCGACACGTCCTGCCCAGGGGACGCCCTCTACTCTGAGATTAGGGGCTGGCAGCACTACCAGGTGAGACATAGGGGAGGAAGAGAAGTCACCACGCCCCGTCTCCCACAGTCAGCGCTCCTGACCCCACCCCCTGTCTTTAACTCCAACAGGAAGTTGAGCCGAAGCCGCAGACAGGGGGACAGACAGCGCCGTGACCTGGACACTACTTGCCTGAAATCAGCTTCTGTGTCATTAAAATACTCAGCATGCTTGCACTGGAGTTATTTTATTGTCTATATCTTTGTTGCTATGATAATCAGAAGAATCAGAAGAGATCAGTCAGTGGGTTAGATCTGCTGTCTCCTGCACCTTGGCACGCGATGGGTTATTTCCAGTCACTCTGAGAGAATGGTTCAGCAGGAAGTGGCTTCTCGAGCTGAGACTCAGACCTGACTCACAGGAAGCACATCTGCTGTGACAGGAAGTGCAGGTTATCAGTGTCAGAAAAACCCTAGAAAATAATGCATAGTGTTATTACTCTACCTCAGCACCACTGACACCATACACTGACTGTCTGACACACTGACTGACACACTGACTGACACACTGACTGACTGACACACTGACTGACACACTGACTGACTGACTGACTGACACACTGACTGACTGACACACTGACTGACTGACTGACTGACACACTGACTGACACACTGATTGACTGACTGACTGCACAACCCTGCTGGATTGGACTGTGTCTCTCAGGACCAGGGATGAGACACTGCTGGACTGGACCGGACTGTGCCGTAGCTGTAAGACATCTGACAGTGTTTGAACGGTCCTGTGAGTCTGGGGCGTCACACACAGAACAAGAGAGCAGCTCTGCGGTTTCCTCCTGAAGCTTCATCTCTCACTCGCGCCGCGCCACGTCTCACTCCAATTGGCTGACCTGGGGCGTCATGGCAACAGCCACTTCCTGCCCAAGAAATAGGTAGATAGAGAAATGTGTGCAGATGTGTCTGAAGAGAGAGAGACGGGGGATGGGTAAACATATCTGGACCCATTTTTAATAACTTTTAATTAGAGAAAGGAACAGACTGTGAGAAGTCCCAGAACAGATTGCAGAGAGAGAGAGCGAGGGAGCGTGAGAGAGAGGAAGAGGGAGGAACAAACACTGACGAACAAGAAAGAGAGAGAGAGTACACGAGCTGCAGCAGAAAGAACGACGGATCCCAAGAGAGAGAAGAGAGAGAGACAAACGGACGGACAGACAGGATGTGATTTGGGGTAATGGCGCAATCCCTCAAGCTGTAGAGCGACAGAGAAGAGACGAGGGAGAGAGAGGGAGACAGGTGTGGACAGGGAGATATTGAAGTTGAGGACGACAGAAACAGAGAAAGAGAGCGAGAACAAGGGAGCGGGGGGAAGCAGAGAGAGAGAGATCAAAGAGAAGGGAAGAAGACGAAAACAAACGGAGATTTCAAAACCACAGAGAGTAACCGTTACAGAGGAGAGAGAGAGACGGAGAGATAGAAAGAGAGATAGACATAGTGACAGAGAGACAGAGAGGCGCAGAAGGTGTGGAGGACAAAAAAAATCCAAAAGGTACGAGAGAACTTGGAACAACGAGTGGACGGAGGAGAGGAGGACGTACAGACAAGCAGAGAAGTTAACTGCAGAATTGTTTCAAAGGGAGAGAGAGCAAGAAAGAGAGTGATTGGGGGAACAGGGGGAAAGAAATAGTGAAGAGTAACTGACAAAGAGAGAGAGAGAGGGCCGTGGAGAAGAACAGGGGAAAAACAGAGACAGGACAGAAAGAGAGAAAGAGAGTGAGAAACAAAGGAGGTACACAGAGACACAAACAGAAAGAGAGGGAGAGGGGAGGGAACAGGAGGGAAAAAGAGACAGGACAGAAAGAAAGTGAGGAAGACAGGCGATACACAGAGACACAAAGAGAGGGAGAGAAAGAGGGAGAGAGAAGGAGAGAGAGGATCCTCGGTGCAGGATGGGCACTAGCAGGGAGATGGAAATCGAGCAGGCCGATCCGCAGGTGCCTGAAGACGCCGGGTCCTTGGAGAAGGCCGCCCAGCCGCCCCCCAGCCCCGCCAACGCCAACGATGACCCCGAGCCCGAGGCGGCGGGGGTGGCTGGGGAGGACGCGTCTCTGCTCCGCACCTACAAGTGGCACACAAGCACGGAGGGCAGCGCCGGGGCGGGGCTGGGCGTGGGGGGCGGTGGCGGCGGCGGCACCCCGTCCAAGTGGGCGAAGATGCAGTCCTGGCGTAAGGCCCTGAGCGAGGACCCCAGCACGGACAGGATGGCACTCTCTAGCAGGTCGGAGGAGCCCAAACAAGATGTGAGAGTGACCGCCACCGCGGGGCTTCCCAGGAAAAACCCCTTCCGCAGAGCCCTGTCCGAGCCCCCGGGTGCCCTCCACACCGTCAGCAACCCCCCGGGCGCCACCGGCGCCACCGGCGCCACCGAGGGCCAGGCGCCCCCCCAGCAGAAGGGCGCCCTGTTCAGGAAGTACCTGCGCTCCATGTCACAGAAGTTCAAGAGGCCAAAGGCGACCCGCGGAGGGCAGGGTGGCGGAGCCGGCGGAGGCAGCAGCACCCCCTGCAGTCCTGAGGGTGAGGGGCAGTTATTATACTAAAGTCTGTCTCTGTCTCTGTGTCTGTCTCTCTGTCTCTGTTTTTCTCTCTGTCTCTGTTCGTCTCTGTCTCCCTCTCTCTCTATTGTGTATGACCCTAACTGTCTCCATCCATCCTTTCTGTCCCTCTCTCCCTGCCATTTTGTCTTCACTTGTTCTCCCTCTCTCTCTCTATCTCTGACTTTACTTTGAAGTCTGCCTGTGTGTCTGTGTGTCTGTCTGTATTGATCTCTCACCCCCCACAACAGGCCACAGTGCAGCCCACAGCACAGAGCCTCAATCAGCAAATCAGCCAAGTGATCAATCAATCAATTAGTGGATTGTTTGATTTAGATAGCGCCTTTCACCCAGGATCAATCTGGATATAGTTTAGTTTTTTTAGATATAGTTTTCTCCTTATATCTGTCCATTTGATGGATTAGTGAGTTTAATAATCATGTATTCGCTTTCCATGCAAATAGAGTAGAAGAGTAAAAATTTGACTGGTTAACTTTGCTGCTTTTTGCATTTTGACATCTAGTGGTGAGTTGGAGGAATCGCATGTTTTTTGTTTATATATTGATAGAAGAAGTGTAGTCAGGAGAAAGAGAGAGAGAGACAGAGAGGAGTAGAGATAAAGGAGGGAGAAGGATGGCATGTGAGAGGGAATGGAGAGAGAGAAACTGTATTTATCTCTGCATCTTTGTGTATCCATGTGTATTTGTTCTCATATATATGTGTGTATATGTCTCTGTGTGTGTGTATGTGTGTTTATATCTGTGTATATGTGCATATGTGTGTGTGTGTATTTGTGTGTGTTTGTGTGTATTTGTGTGTGTATATGTGTTTGTGTATGTATTTGTGTGTTTCTTTGTGTGTATTTGTGTGTGTGTATATGAGTGTCTGTATATGTGTGTGTGTGTGTGTGTATAACATGCCCTGACCGGGTTCTTTGCTGTGTGTCCCCAGTCGCACCCCTCCCAGCCCCTGCCCGCTTCTCCTGGACCCCCCAACAGGAAGTGCCGGTCTGGGACATCAGCAGCTGCTCCCTGCAGGATGGACAGATCCTCATTACCAGAGACGAGGAGGTGAGAGAGTCACCGTCACACCCCCCAGCACTGTGGCCCTATACTACACTATACTACAGTATACTATACTGTACTGCACTATACTACAGTATACTATACTGTACTATACTACACTATACTGGACTATACTATGCTGGACTATATTATACTGCACTATACTTACACTACACTATACTATACTATACTGCTCTATACAGTACTATTCTATACTATACTCTTGTATACTATTCTGTACAATACTGTACTATGCTTTACTGTGCTATACTATACTGTACTATACTGTTCTGTACTATACTGTACTATAGTCCCTACAGCTCTGTAGTGAAAAATAAACAGTGCTATTGTATCCACTGGACTTCTCACATGATTATTATTATTATTATTATTATTGTTTATTTGTTTATTTATTTATTAGCAGACACCCTTATCCAGGGTGACTTATATAAGAGCAATACAAAGTGCAGATCAAAACATAATATAATTATAAGTTCAAAATTACACGAGTGTACAGGAAAATATACAGTTCATACAAAGTACAAGTCCTACGTCCTAGATTGTGCAGACAGGTGTGGA
Organism: Amia ocellicauda; assembly: GCF_036373705.1. Lineage (NCBI taxonomy): Eukaryota > Metazoa > Chordata > Actinopteri > Amiiformes > Amiidae > Amia > Amia ocellicauda. Next base: position 837,401 of record NC_089856.1, read on the forward strand.
TGTGCAGACACTTGACCTCCTTTCTCTCCCTGCCAGCATATGACACGGACCCGGAACCGCGTGAGCAGCTGCCTGTCCAACCTGAGCCTCCAGAACCTCACTGAGGACCGCGGCCCTCTGGGTCAGTACTGACACACTCACACACACTGAGACACTCACACACACTGACACACTCACACACACTGAGACACTCACACACACTGACACACAGACACACACACACTGACACACTCACACAGACACACTCACACACACTGACACACTCACACTGACACACTCACACACACTGACACACTCACAGACACACACACTGACACACACTGAGACACTGACACACACTCACACACACTGAGACACTCACACACTCACACACACACACTCACACACACTGACACACTCACACTCACACACACTGACACACTCACACACACACACTCACACACACTGACACACTCACACACACTGAGACACTCACACACACTGAGACACTGACACACACTCACACACACACACTCACACACACTGACACACACACACTCACACACACTGACACACTCACACACACTGAGACACTCACACACACTGACACACACACACTCACACACACTGACACACTCACTGACTCACTCACACACACTGAGACACTGACACACACTGAGACACTCACACTGACACACTCACGGAGACATTGATACTTATTATTATTATTATTATTATTATTATTATTATTATTATTATTATTATTATTATTATTATTATTGGTGGTGCTGCAGGTGTCTTTCCGTAGATGAAACCCGATCACATCTGTTTATGGAATTAGGAGTTGAAGCAGGAAGCGTCACTGTGTATCCGAGAGGTAGCCGCTCACATCTGAAAGCCCAGCTCTGTGCGGAGCGTCTCTAGCCGCGAAAGGAAGTGTTGACGTCACACCGCGGCATTTCCTTTGATGTTGAGATAGCGGGGCGAGGTGGTGCGAGCAGAGCGAGGACTGTGCGCATGCGCGTCGCTCTGTCTGTCTGAGAGAGGGTCAGAGACACAGAGACAGACATACAGAGACACAGAGACAGACATACAGAGACACAGACAGAGAGACTGAGAGAGAGACACAGACAGACAGAGAGACAGAGACACAGAGAGACAGAGATAGAGAGACACAGAGAGACAGAGAGAGAAATAGAGCGAGAGAGAGAAGAAGGAAGGGAGGGACGCAGATAGAAAGATAAAGAAACGGAGAGAGAAGAAAAAAGAAAAAGAAAAAAAAGACAAGTTGTAAAGAAGGCGAGAGAGAGAGGTGTCTGGACAAGGATAAGATGCTGTGAGCTGGTGTTAAAACTCTCACTGTTTCACGCACTGAGCAGTCTGATTGTCAGTGTGTAAAAATGCTTGGGTTCAAACGTTGGATAATGTGTGGAGCCCCCGCAGGTAAGATCAGAGTTTTAAACCCCTCATGTTGATTGATTGATTTAATTGGTTGATTGATTAATTGGTTAATTGATTACTTTAGGTACGCTTAGTGGCTTTCATACACTTCTTCAGGATTCTTCAGGAAACGAACTCCACATCTCACCCAATAGCGTGTAGTTTTGACTGTACAGTACCAGTTCACATAACATGCGCATTTATATGTATCTGTTCATTGACTTATTGTTAACGGTAACATCAGTACTTTTAACACTATTGGATACTGGGGTATATTCATCAAGGGAGCTACACCAAGCTATTTCTGTATTCTTTTTCTGAATGGAATAAAATACAAGTAACATGCCTAGACAGAGCTACAATTTGATCTAAAGATGCTGCGTGTGAGCGAGTCATTTCTCAATCATTTTGTGGCTTATTTGTGCTTTTGTTTGTGTGAGAAAATAAGTCAGAAATAACTAATTGCTATAAAACCCCTTCATTTAATGTATTATGTAAAGTAGCACTATATGTTTAGAGGTATGGCAGGGGCAGTAACATACTCCTAGATGGATATTTGGGGGGGGGTGTTATTGTGTGTGTGTATACAGGCTCGGCAGCGCATCACTCATTATAACATCATATGTGTTCAGTAACTGCACAGTGTGTTTAAATACTGGATGCGTTCATGACACAGACAATCGTCACAGACTGTGAAAATGAATTGCTTTGCCGGTCAGATTTGTACACATTATTATTATTATTATTATTATTATTATTATTATTATTATTATTATTACTATTATTATTATTATTATTATTATTATTATTATTATTATTATTAATAATAATAATAATAATAAGAAGAAGAAGAAGAAGAAGAAGAAGAAGAAGAAGAAGAAGAATATTATTTCTTTCTTATCAGACACCCTTGTCCAGAGGCGACTTACTAAATTAGATTAGATTAGATTACTAAATACAGTGCAGTTCAAAGCATAATATATTTTTACAAATTCAGAATGTATACGAGATAGTCAACAGCATATATAAGGTCTTTCATCCTAGATTGTAGAAGCTAATAAGTGCAGACAAGATGTTATGTCACAGTTAAATCCAAATAAACAATACAAGTGCTAGTAATGAAAGCAAGAGTATGACAAAACATTGTATAAGTGCAATCTTACAGGAGAGTAAATGACTAAATTACAAGTAGAGTCTGAAAACTTGTCTTGAGTAACCGGAAGGAGGTCAGGGACTCTGCTGTTTTGACTTCAGTGGGAAGGTCGTTCCACCACTTAGGAGCCAGGGAACATCCTGCACCACATGAGCACCCGTGTGTTATTGGGTTGTATCAGAAGTAGACTGTCACATGTGTTAGACTACTGCATGTAGCTGCTTTATTGCCATCATATGGATGTGTTATTGTGCGTGTTATGCTGCCATTTCTTATATGCACTAAACATGTGCAATGTAAATATCCGATGATTTATTATTACAAAACTAACCAAGTTCACTTGATTATTGCAATGTGAACACAAGTGATCTGAGTCCTGAGAAAAAACGGAAGTGAACCACGAAAACGAACCCTCAGCTGATCACGTTTGGATGTGTGAGCAGCTGCACACTGATGTTTCAAAGCAAACGAACCGAACCGAGTTGGTTTGAAACAAGCCCAGTCTGAATGGGTGGCAAGTGAAATGCCCACTGAGGTCAAGTGGAGGACCAGTCAGGATGTGATTATTATGGAAGATTCACTTGTGAAAAGCTGCAGACACTGTGGATAAGATCTGAGTTCATGAGAACTGTCAAACTACAATCAATGACATCATCGCTGCACTGACACACTGCACCCCACCGACCAGAGAGAGAGGGAGAGCCGGGGAGTAGGAGAGAGAGAGAGAGGGAGAAGAGGAAAGACAGTAAAATATATATAATATATGTGTTCACTCACTCACTCACTCACTCACAAACAACATATGCGTCACAGGGCAGACCGTTGCTGGAGCTCAAACCACATCCTGTATTTATTCTGGCTGAAACACTAGAGCACACCCCTTTCAGAGAGCTGGGAGTGCAGGGGCAGCGGCCTGCAGACCCGACAGGGCCCACGCCGCGCCACCCCGGTCCCGGGACTTGTGTGCATCAACTAGTCTGCTAAAACGGAAACGCTATAGGAAATGAGCGGCTCCCCCCCAAGGCCTCAGAAAAGCGAGATAGCGATCCGGGAGACTCAGAATTATATCTTGATGACAGTTAGAAAACAAGAAACCGCAGAAAACAAATTAAAATAAATTACAGGAAAACACAGTGATCTGAAAATCACTCCTGTTCTGAGCTGTTGTAGAAATAACCAGTTCGCTCATGAATCACTTTGATTAGGACATCTGACAGACAATGGCCATTAGTTAATCATATTTGAATATAAAGGCAGAAAATCCTGGCTGCTGCTGCTGACAATATTTAAATCACCAGCATCATCACTGATCGTTTATGTAATTGTTGAATTGGTTAATTGATGGATGGCTGTGTTTTGCAGAGGGGTCCCATGACAGCGCCACGACAGGCCAAAGGCCAAAGTCCACTGAGGGGGGGGTCAAGGTGAGTCACCCAATTCTGTATTTATACAAAATACAACGGCACCTGTTTAACAGCACTGACCACCTGCAGCAAAGTCCAGTCCAGCAGGGTCTCGGCCCTGGTCCCGAGAGACACAGTCCAGTCCAGCAGGGTCTCAGCCCTGATCCCGAGAGACACAGTCCAGTCCAGCAGGTTTTAGGAGAAATTCAGTAATTGAGATTAAAAGCTGTTTTCTCTTTCTGTCCGTTCTGTGCTGCAGGGCAGGATCATCCGGCGCCTGAAGCAGGTGCCCCTGCGGAAGAGTTCCTCACAGCTCAACATCGAGGGCAGGGCGGATGGGCCCAGGTACTCGCCTGTCAATCACAAGATCAACTAATCAAATCACTCAATCAGTCACTTAGAAACCAATCCCAAAATCAAGTTCCCTCCCTCAACTATCTTACCCCTCTCTCTCTTTCTCTCTCCCTCTCCCCCTCGCTCTCTCTGCAGGTCGGTCAGTCCCCACGGCTCTCGGGAGTCTCTTGCCATCCCGGTGAGCGCGGCGGATAGCCTGGACCTCAGTAGTGACCGCAGCACCGTGGTGCGGCCCGTCCACAGCTCCATCCTGGGAGAGAAGTACTGCTTTGAGGTCAGTGAGTCATTCACTCGGTCACTCAGTCAATTAATCCATTCTGTGCTGTGTGTGACTCTGTGTTGTGTTGTGTGTGACTCTGTGTTGTGTTGTGTGTGACTCTGTGCTGTGTTGTGTGTGACTCTGTGCTGTGCTGTGCTGTGCTGTGCTGTGCTGTTCTGTGCTGTGTGTGACTCTGTGTTGTGTTGTGTGTGTCTCTGTGCTGTGCTGTGCTGTGCTGTGCTGTTCTGTGCTGTGTGTGACTCTGTGTTGTGTCTCTGTGCTGTGCTGTGCTGTGCTGTGTGTGACTCTGTGCTGTGTTGTGCTGTGTCTCTGTGCTGTGCTGTGCTGTGTGTGACTCTGTGCTGTGTCTCTGTGCTGTGCTGTGCTGTGCTGTGTGTGACTCTGTGCTGTGTTGTGTGTGACTCTGTGCTGTGCTGTGCTGTGTGTGACTCTGTGTTGTGTGTGACTCTGTGCTGTGCTGTGCTGTGTGTGACTCTGTGTTGTGTTGTGTGTGACTCTGTGTTGTGCTGTGTCTCTGTGCTGTGCTGTGCTGTGTGTGACTCTGTGCTGTGTCTCTGTGCTGTGCTGTGCTGTGCTGTGTGTGACTCTGTGCTGTGTTGTGTGTGACTGTGCTGTGTGTGACTCTGTGTTGTGTGTGTCTCTGTGTTGTGTTGTGCTGTGTGTGACTCTGTGTTGTGTGTGACTCTGTGCTGTGCTGTGCTGTGTGTGACTCTGTGTTGTGTGTGACTCTGTGCTGTGCTGTGCTGTGTGTGACTCTGTGTTGTGTGTGTCTCTGTGTTGTGCTGTGTCTCTGTGCTGTGCTGTGCTGTGTGTGACTCTGTGTTGTGTGTGACTCTGTGCTGTGCTGTGCTGTGTGTGACTCTGTGTTGTGTTGTGTGTGACTCTGTGTTGTGCTGTGTCTCTGTGCTGTGCTGTGCTGTGTGTGACTCTGTGTTGTGCTGTGTGTGACTCTGTGCTGTGTTGTGTGTGACTCTGTGCTGTGCTGTGCTGTGTGTGACTCTGTGTTGTGCTGTGTGTGACTCTGTGCTGTGCTGTGTGTGACTCTGTGTTGTGCTGTGCTGTGTGTGACTCTGTGCTGTGCTGTGTGTGACTCTGTGCTGTGTTGTGTGTGACTCTGTGCTGTGCTGTGCTGTGTGTGACTCTGTGTTGTGTTGTGTGTGACTCTGTGTTGTGCTGTGTCTCTGTGCTGTGCTGTGTCTCTGTGCTGTGCTGTGCTGTGCTGTGTGTGACTCTGTGTTGTGTGTGTCTCTGTGTTGTGCTGTGCTGTGTGTGACTCTGTGTTGTGTGTGACTCTGTGCTGTGCTGTGCTGTGTGTGACTCTGTGTTGTGTGTGTCTCTGTGTTGTGCTGTGCTGTGTGTGACTCTGTGTTGTGCTGTACTGTGTGTGACTCTGTGTTGTGTTGTGTGTGACTCTGTGTTGTGTTGTGTGTGACTCTGTGCTGTGCTGTGCTGTGTGTGACTCTGTGTTGTGCTGTGTCTCTGTGCTGTGCTGTGTCTCTGTGCTGTGCTGTGCTGTGTGTGACTCTGTGCTGTGCTGTGTGTGACTCTGTGTTGTGTTGTGTGTGACTCTGTGTTGTGCTGTGCTGTGTGTGACTCTGTGTTGTGCTGTGTGTGACTCTGTGTTGTGTTGTGTGTGACTCTGTGTTGTGTGTGACTCTGTGCTGTGCTGTGCTGTGCTGTGTGTGACTCTGTGTTGTGTGTGTCTCTGTGTTGTGCTGTGCTGTGTGTGACTCTGTGTTGTGCTGTGTGTGTCTCTGTGTTGTGCTGTGTGTGACTCTGTGCTGTGCTGTGCTGTGTGTGACTCTGTGTTGTGTGTGTCTCTGTGTTGTGCTGTGCTGTGTGTGACTCTGTGTTGTGTGTGTCTCTGTGTTGTGCTGTGCTGTGTGTGACTCTGTGTTGTGCTGTGTGTGACTCTGTGTTGTGTTGTGTGTGACTCTGTGTTGTGTGTGACTCTGTGCTGTGCTGTGCTGTGCTGTGTGTGACTCTGTGTTGTGTGTGTCTCTGTGTTGTGCTGTGCTGTGTGTGACTCTGTGTTGTGCTGTGCTGTGTGTGACTCTGTGTTGTGCTGTGCTGTGTGTGACTCTGTGTTGTGTGTGACTCTGTGCTGTGCTGTGCTGTGCTGTGTGTGACTCTGTGTTGTGTGTGTCTCTGTGTTGTGCTGTGCTGTGTGTGACTCTGTGTTGTGTGTGTCTCTGTGTTGTGCTGTGCTGTGTGTGACTCTGTGTTGTGCTGTGCTGTGTGTGACTCTGTGTTGTGCTGTGTGTGTCTCTGTGTTGTGCTGTGTGTGACTCTGTGCTGTGCTGTGTGTGTCTCTGTGTTGTGCTGTGTGTGACTCTGTGCTGTGCTGTGCTGTGTGTGACTCTGTGTTGTGCTGTGTGTGACTCTGTGTTGTGTGTGACTCTGTGCTGTGCTGTGTGTGTCTCTGTGTTGTGCTGTGTGTGACTCTGTGCTGTGCTGTGTGTGTCTCTGTGTTGTGCTGTGTGTGACTCTGTGCTGTGCTGTGTGTGTCTCTGTGTTGTGTTGTGTGTGACTCTGTGTTGTGTGTGACTCTGTGCTGTGCTGTGTGTGACTCTGTGTTGTGTTGTGTGTGACTCTGTGTTGTGTGTGACTCTGTGCTGTGTGTTCCCAGGTGATTAACTCAGAGGGGAGTCACTGTTTCAACTGCAGCTCTGCAGCAGAGAGAGACCGCTGGATAGAGAACCTGCGGCGTGCAGCACAGCCCAACAAGGTACAGCTCCCTCCCTCTCTCTCTCCTGCCTTTCTCCTCCTCTCTCTCTCTCCTCCTCTCTCTCTCTCCCACTGCCTAGTGCCCCACTCACTCACTTCAAATTCAAATTCAAAAAAGCTTTGTTGCCATGACCAATCAGTGTGGCCAAAGCATTGACATCTCTCTCTCCCATCAGTCTTTCTCCATCCCCCTCCTCCTTTCCTGCTTTCTCCCATCCTCTTCTCCCCACCCATCTCTCCCATCTCTCCTATCACTCCCTCTCTCCCTCTCTCTCTCCTCCAGGACAACTGTGAGCGCACTGAGAACGCTCTGAGCCTCTGGGTGAATGACGCCAAGGACCTGCAGCCCAAGAAGCGCTACTACTGCGAGCTTCACCTGGACGGCACCCTGTACGCCCGCACCACCAGCCGGCCCAGCACCAAGAGCCCCGTGGCGGGCGGCGGTGGGGGCGGGGGCAGCGGCGGAGGAGGAGAGGGAGGAGGAGACGGAGGGGGAGGGAGCGGCAGCAGCGGGCAGCTGTTCTGGGGGGAGCTGTTTGAGCTGGACAACCTGCCGCCCGTGTCCCAGGTCACCCTGCACCTGTTCCGAGACGAGGAGCCCAAGAAGAAGGGAGGCAGCGGCGGGGCGGCCAGGGAGGACACGCACCACCCCCTAGGCAGCGTGGCCATCCCCCTGGCGCAGATCTCGGGCCGGGTTTTCCAGGAGAGCTGGTACCGCCTGGTTCCCTACGCCGCCACCTCCGGGTCTGCCGCCGGCTCCAGCCAGGCCTCCATCCGGGTCAAAGCCCGCTTCCAGAACCTGCGGGTGCTGCCCATCGAGCGCTACAAGGAGTTCGCCGAGCAGCTGACGTTCCGCTACGCAGAGCTGTGCCACGGGCTGGAGCCGCTGCTGAGCGTGCGCGAGAAGGAGGAGCTGGCCGGCGCGCTGGTGCACGTGCTGCAGAGCGTGGGCAAGGCCAAGGTGTGGGGGAGGGGGCTGGGGAGCTGGTGTAGAGAGCCTCGGAAGAAGGAGGAAGAGGGGATGGCGGGACAGAGGCAGAGGGAGAGGCAGGGAGCGAAGGCTGAGCGCCACAGATGGAGTAGTTGGCATTGTTGGCATAATGTGGGCACATGTGCAGTTCCTGGCAGCACCCAGGAGGGGTAGTGTTGGCTCAGCATTGGGTGGTGTTGCTCACTGTGTGTGTGTGTGTGTGTGCAGGAGTTCCTGGCAGCACTGGGCCAGGCGGAGCTGCAGCGCTGTGGGGACAGAGAGACGCTGATCTTCCGGGAGAACACTCTGGCTACCAAGGCCATCGACGAGTACATGAAACTGGTGGGACAGAAATACCTGATCGACACTCTGGGTAACTATCTGTGTGTCTCTCTGTGTGTCTCCATGTGTGTCTCTGTGTTTCTGTGTGTCTCTGTGTCTGTGTGTGTGTGTGTGTGTGTGTCTGTGTGTGTGTCTCACTGTTTCTCTCTGGCGCAGGGGAGTTTGTGGGCCGTATCTGCACCTCGACTGAGAGCTGGGAGGCAGACCCCAAGAAGTGCCACCCCTCCGAACTGCAGAACAATCAGAAGAACCTGAGGGAAGGCTGTGAGGAGGCGTTCCAGAAAATCACTGAGACTTACAGGTGAGAGAGAGGGAGAGAGAGAAGAGTTAACAAACGAAGAAACGGTTTTCTCAAAGTGTGTTAGAGATCATACACATCAATTAATCTTTCTATCCTTCCCCTCCTACCCCAATCCACTCTCCTCCCCTCTCCCCTGTCCCGCTCTCTCTCCTCCCTCCCTCTATCTCTCAGTTCGTTCCCCGTGGAGTTGAATGAGATCTTCTCCGTGTGGCGCGAGGACTGCGAGGTGGCGGGGCGGGGTGCCGTGCTGGAGCGCATGATTGGTGCATCCTTGTTCCTGCGCTTCCTGTGCCCCGCCCTCCTCAGCCCCAGCCTGTTCGGCCTGGCCCCTGCCTACCCCGGCCCCCCAGCCCTGCGCGCCCTCACCCTCACCGCCAAGGTCATCCAGAACCTGGCCAACTTCACACCGTGAGTCTGCGGGGATGGAGGGAGAGGGAGGAGAGGGAGGGAGTTTCAAATATCCTGAATTTTAAAGAGATGCACCTCGCATTCACTGACCCCTCAGTTAGACACACAAACCCATCTAACCCTCACCCTCTCTCCAACCTCTCCTCTCCTCTGGCCTCCTCCCCCTCTCTCTCTCTCTCTCCTCTCTCCCTCGCTCCCTCAGGTTTGGCGAGAAGGAGGAGTACATGCTGTTCATGAATGGGTTCCTGGAGTCCCACTGGGGGGCCATGCGGGGCTTCGTGTCCACAGTGTCCAGCCCCGATGGACAGCTGGACATGGCGCGCTTCGACGGCTACGTGGACCTGCCCCTGCGACTGGCCGTCCTGCACCGGCTGCTCACCCACATCCTGTCCACCAAGGACCAGGTGAGACAGGGAGGGAGGGAGAGAGGGATGGCTGGATGGAAGGGTCAGTGATGGGGAGGGAGAGAGAGGAACCTGCTCATTGTTTATTACAGCAGCAAATTAATTGTAATCTCTATTCTGCTCTATCCCCTCCTTCTGCCACACCCACCTCCCTCTCTCCTCTCCCTCCCTCCCTCCCTCTCTCTCTCCCTCCCAGGTCACCATCGACCAGTTGCACCCTCTGCCGTCCATCCTGAACCGCATCTCTGACTGCCTGGGTCCCACCGAGCCGCGCATCGCTGTCAGCTGGTACGAGAGGGACAGAGAGGGAGAGAGAGGGGCTTAGGAAGATGGGAGGAGGGTGAGAGGGAGGTAGTTCACTGAAATGGCAGGACATCTAAACAAACCTCTGATCACAATCTTCCCCTTCCTCTCTTCCCCTTCTCTTCTCCCCCTCTGTTTCCCCCGATCTCACCCCCTTTCCATCCATCTTCTCCCTCTCTCTCCTCTCTCCTCCTCCCTCTTCTCCCCCAGCTCCCTCACAGAGCCCAGCAAGCCCTGCTATGTCCCACCCAAGGACTTGTGCAAGTACAGCCCGATGCACAACTCCATGCAGCTGATCTGTGGGGGGGTAGGGGGACCGGACGGGGCGGGCGGGGCCCAGCCGGGGTTGCTGGGGGCGAAGGAGAGAAGGCGGATCCAGAGGACACAGAGCGTCCCCGAGAGGGATCGCACCCGGCGCCCACCCCCGCGCAGACAGATCAGCACGGAGAACCTGTCCCTCAGCCAGCAGGACCTGCAGGGTGACGTGGGGAGGACAGACGGCCGCCCACTGGACATCACACTGCCCAGCACCCGGCAGGTAGGAGAGAGTGAGGAAGAGGGCAGGACAGGGAGGTTGGGACGGAGGCCGAGGGGGAGAGAGAGGATAAGAGGGAGAGGGAGAGAAAGTTGTTAAAGCTGGACATGTCAAATTCTGTTCTCTCTCCCTCCCTCACCCTCTCTTTTCTCTCTCTCCCCTCTCCCCCTGTTTGTGCCCTCTCAGCCGTACGGAGGGAAGACGCAACCGGCCCCGGTACCGTGGATCAGGGACAGTGAGAGAGACTCTGCGCTGGACAAGGCCGAGCACCAGGACCTGAGCCTGCTGGACAAGGTTCACTTCGTTACTGTTATTATCATTATTTATTTCATAGCTGATGCCCTGGGGGACTTGGTCAGGGAAGGGGGTCCGGGGCGTGCCAGTGAGAGAGACCACTCGGGCGAGGGTGGAGAAGGAGTGGAGCGGGGGTGCAGTGCTCTGGAGGTTGTGTCAGGAGAAGAGGAAGCAGCAGCAGTATTGTTGTTGATATTATTGTTTGGTTATCCATTCATTGGACGGTCTCTGATTTCTCACTCTCTCTCTCTCGTATCCTCTTCCCATCTCCCTCCCCCTCTCCTGCTCTCTCTCTCCCTCTCTTTTTCCTCTCTCAGCATGAGCAGGAGTTATGTGAGCTGCGTGTGTGTGTGGACCAGGTGACAGAGAGGGACCTGGAGCTGGCCAAGAGGCTGGAGGACTTCATTGCGCAGAGCCAGGACCAGCATGCACTGCTGCAGGCCGAGCTGCAGGAGCTGCGGGGACAGCTGGCGGCCAAGGAGGAGGAGCTGGCCACTGCCACCTTCAGGTGGGAGGAGGGAACTGCAGGAGGGAAAAACAACACACTCACAACAGCACCATTCAGTCCAGTCTCACCCAAACCTGTTAACCAACCATCCACCACCAAACTATATCACACGACCAAAATAGAATGCAAGACAACACATAAGAACATAAGAACATAAGAAAGTGTCCAATCGAGAGGAGGCCATTCGCCCCATCGTGCTCGTTTGGTGTCCATTAATAACTAAGTGATCAAGGATCCTATCCAGTCTGTTTTTGAATGTTCCCAAATTGCCTCTTCAGCCACATCGCTGGGGAGTTTGTTCAGATTGTGACGCCTCTCTGTGTGAAGAAGTGTCTCCTGTTTTCTGTCTTGAATGCCTTGAAGCCCAATTTCCATTTGTGTCCCCGGGTGCGTGTGTCCCTGCTGATCTGGAAAAGCTCCTCTGGTTTGATGTGGTCGATGTCTTTCATGATTTTGAAGACTTGGATCAAGTCCCCACGTAGTCTCCTCTGTTCCAGGTGAAAAGGTTCAGGTCCTCAGTCTCTCAGTAGGACATTCCCTTCAGACCTGGAATGAGTCTGGTTGCTCTCCTCTGAACTGCCTCTAGAGCAGCGATATCTTTCTTGAAGTGTGGAGCCCAGAACTGTCCACAGTATCCAGATGAGCTCTAACTAGTGCATTGTACAGTCTGAACATCACTGCCCTTGTTCTCAATTCTACACTTTTGACAATATACCCTAGCACTGTGTTTGCCTTTATTATTGCTTCCCCACATTGTTTGGATGGAGAAAGTGAGGAGTCCACGTAGACTCCTAGGTCTTTCTCATGCGTTACTTCATCTAGTTCTATTCCTCCCATAGTGTCATTATAGTGGACATTTTTGTTACCTGCATGTAATACCTTGCACTTGTCCACATTGAATTTCATCTGCCAGGTGTCGGCCCACAACTGAATATTATCTAAGTCCCTCTGAATAGCCTGTGCTGCCCAGATTGTATCTGCTGAGCCGCCAATTTTAGTATCATCTGCAAATTTGACAAGTTTGCTAACTATCCCAGAGTCCAGATCTGGGATAGTTACAGACAAGCTATAGCACCCCAACACAACACAACCCCCTGCCACACTACTTGCCCAGCCCATGCCAGCCAACCCAACCAGATAACCAACCCACTCCAACAGCCAGCTCACCACCAGGTCACCTATTAACCAACCCACCTGCCTTCCTGATTCCAACTCTACCAGACAGACAGATACCTGCCTCTGCAAAACCATTCATTCACTCACACCCTCTCTCCATCTCTCCTGCTCCCTCTCTCTCTCTCTCTCTCTCTCTCTGTCTCTTTCTTTCACTCTGTCTCCTTTGCTCTCTCTTCCTCTCCCTCACTCTTTTACTCTCTCTAGGCTGAAAGTGATAGAGGAGGAGAGGGAGGAGGATGAGAGCAAGCTGAGTGTTGCTGTGGCAGCAGCAGAGAGGATGGACTTTTTGGTGAGAACAATGGGGGGGGCACTGTCTGACAGGGTTCAAAGGTCACTGCTTTAATGTGCAGTGCGGTGTAGTACTTGCAGTGTGTAATAGTATATTGTAGCAGAGGGTACTCTGTGCGGTGTGGTGATGAGCTGACAAGTGTTGACTGACTGACGGACTGATAGGCTGAAGTATTGATCATTGTTCACTGTATTGACTCTGTACTGACTCTGTATTGACTCTAGAGATCAGTGTTCTGCAATATTTATTTTCCACGGCCACGAATTTGGCCTTATTAGTGCACAACAGGCATTCTACTCATTAATGTTACTGTAAAGAGTGATATTTGACAGTGCACTGACAGTGTATTGACTCGGTGTCAATGCTGTGTTGCAGGAGAGGCAGCTGGTGGATCTGCTTGGTGAAGTGCAGCAGCTCAGGGCATCCCAGCAGTGTGCCCCCGCCACCTCAACGAGACATGGGTCCGAGGGAGAGTCCAGCCTGGAGAATGGCCTGGAAGGGGGGTCCTAACCTCCGACCCCTGACCCCTGACCCGAGACCCTGCTGTACTGGACTGGACTAGAGTTCTCTTCCGAACCAGGGTTTAACAATGTGACTTTAAGTCTGCACACCGTACTGTGGCTTGACTTAACATTTTATCATTTTTACACATACATATATTTTAATGACATTTAAAAATATCTGCGCTCCTTCAAAGCAGCTGAACACACAGAGCGACGCAGCGCCCGTGGCTGGAGCGTCCTGCAGGAGGGGTGTGCACTGCGTCCGGTGACCGGTGGCTGGCGCAGATTGATGAGGTCACAGCGCTGCAGACACGCTCCTCTGACGGCAGGGGACTTTGAGGTTTATAGGCATTTCCTTTTCAGGGACGATCACAGGTTTTTTACAAATATCTGTTTTGCAGGAAAGAAATCTCTTTATATATATATATATATATATTTTTTTTTTGTATATGCAGGTAGTTTTGTAACTACAAAATGAAACAAATAAAAACCTTTAAGGACGAAGAGAAGAGACTCATGACTTATTGACTTGTTTCTGTAGCCTGACTAGTGCAGTGTAGTACAGCTGCCCTGGACTGGACTGTGTCTCTCAGGACCAGGGAAAGATACAGAGTCCAGAGGCAGGGCTAGGACTGCAGGACAGGGTATCTGTAGAAAGGCAATAATAATCCATGTGCCTTCAATCAGAACATTGTCCAGCATGGGACAGTACAGCCTGCACAGGGCCAGACCAGCACAGAGCAGCACACACACACGCACACGGCAGCATAGAGTGGACAATCAGCCTGTCTCTGGACTGAGGCAGCAAACCAGAGCCCCCGGAGATGACCCAGGACACCACAGGGAGAGCCACAGGGGCAGACAGACAGACAGATACGCACACACACACACACACACACACACACACACACTCACAGACACACACACGCACACATCCAGCTGTGAAGCTGCAGGTCTGGCCGCCGCGCCGCCCTCAGTCATAACAATAACAATAATAATGAAATAAAAGCAGTTATACAGAGAAAATCAAACAACTTGTTTCTTTTAATGTACATGCTTAGCAATGAACAATACAAGTATTTTACAGCCCCGCCTCCCGCGCACGGCCACACAGCCTCCTCTCTCCCCGTCCCCGCACACACTGCGCACCTGTTTTGGTATCTTAGGTTGAATTGGAAAGACTAAAATGATTGTAATCGTTATTCATATTTACAGTACAAACTTCTGTTTATGACACAAACAAAGACTCAGACATTCCCAACTCTAATAATGATAATACGAACAAATAGTGTTGCTTTCAAAATATTCAGGGTCAGTTTTTGTAAAATACACAAAACAATAACCTACCTTATCCTCACACACGATCTATTGTTGTTATTATTATTAGAGTTACTGGGTTATTTTTCAATTAAGTTGGGTACTATTGTACCGGAGCAATTTTATACAGGAGAGTCACCTGGACTGGACTGTGTCTCTCAGGACCAGTGACACAGTGTCAAAAGTTGCCCAGTTTAATTTAGCAGGGTCTGTATGTAAACACACTCGCACACACACATACACACGCAGACATACATATATCTAAGAATGTTAATGTGTGTATAATAATTTTTCTTACATGATAATAAAATAAACAATTTAACACTCTTTCCAGGATTATGCCATGGGGTTCTCCTCCTCTTCCTCCTCCTCCTGTTCTTCCTCCTGCACCTCTTCTTCCACTCCTCCTTCCCTCTCTCCCTCCACTGGCACCCCTCCCTCCCTCTCTCTTCCCTCCGCGAGCGCTCTGCATTCTGGTGCTGCCCGGGTTGCTGTGGGGGCCTCCCTCACTCCTTCCTCTCTCTGTCCCTCACTCTCCCCCTCTCCCATTTCTCCCGGTGCCTCCTCGGCCTCCCTCGCGGCCCCCGCGGCTGGCGCCCTGCCCTCCTCCGCCTCCTGATCCTCTGTGAACGGGTCCTCCCCCTGTCGAGGTGGAGAGAGAGAGAGAGAGAGAGACAAAGTAAAACCCACCATTCATACCAGTGGAAGACAAAAAAAATCCTTGAATCTTGAGATATGGAAACACAACACTCAAAGCCACACCTCCTCCTTCCCACAGAAACGGACAGCAGTGTGTTTAACGCCAGTGTCACGGGGGGGCAGGAGAGTGGCCGAGTGGAGCACGCCTCACCTGCAGGTAGCGGTCCAGCATCTTGCTGATGTTGCTGTTGTTCAGGATGCTCTTGGCAATGGGCAGACTGGACTTCTTAAACTGGTCTGTGATGCTCTGGAACAGAACCAGCACCGAGAGATGTGAGTGTGTGAGTGAGTGTGAGTGAGTGAGTGTGAGTGAGTGTGTGAGTGTGTGAGTGTGTGAGTGTGTGAGTGTGTGAGTGAGTCACTTGTGTACCTTGCGGTTGTGCACGTGCTCTTGTGAGGACAGGTGTCTGTGCAGCAGGCTGCGCTGGGCCGGGATGATCATGTCACAGGCCCGGCAGTGCGCCGCCTCGATGCGCCGGCACCACTGCTCGTCCACGCCTGCTCGTTAACCAATTAACACAGACCAATTAACCCATTAACTCACTTACTGGCTGCCAAGTAAGAGGGAGAGGGAGAGGGAGAAGCCAGAGAATGGAAAGAGAGAGAGCGAGAGGGATGGGAGATAGACAGACAGAGAGTGTGGGGGGTGCGTTACCAGAAAAGGGGTCTTGCTTGGGCGGGGGAGGGTCCTTGTCGAACAGCCCCTGTCTCTTCTTCAGGATCTTCTTGTTGCGGTTCACGATGTACTCCTGGGGGAGCACACACAGCTGACTGACACTGCTATTACTGCTGGCGTCAACAACGGGGTTATTACCGTTGTTGTTGTGTGTGTGAGAGAGAGAGAGAGAGTGTCAGACCTGCAGGAAGCGCACAGAGCCTTCTGGGATCTTGGAGGACAGGAAGCGACAGATCTCCTGGTGGAAGCGACTCTGAAGGTGGGTCTGGATCTCGGCCTCCTCACCCGTCCTGAACTTACAGAGAGAGCAGGCGAACTGCATCCTGCACCGGGGGGGAGGGGGAGAGACGGGGAGGGCGCCCAAGTTAGCCTCAATTTATATTCCCATTCTCCAAAGGAAGACTGTTCTGTAAACATATATATATTTATTAATGCATTTATTTATGCTAATTATTTCCCTTCCTCCTCCGCTGGTACCTGTGGTCTTTCTGTCGTTTCTCTTGCTTCCTGCGCTCCCTCCTCCTCCTCTTGGCCTCTTCATCTTCCTCCCCCTCCTCCTCTTCATCCTCCTCTTCGTCCTCTCCAGCTGCGAGAGAAAGAGAGAGAGAGAGAGAAAAGGAGGAGAGTGGTTGTTTAAGAAAAGGGACAATAAAAACAATAATGACAATGACAGTAATAACTCAGCAGGACACGTACGCCGCCTCCTCTTCTCGGCGCCTGGCCCAGCTCTCTCCTCCGCGGGCTGGAAAGACAGGAAAGGACAACGGTCAGAGACCCTCCACTGCCGGGACGCAGTGCCTCCTGCTGGCTGCAGTGTGTCAGCGCAGCACCTGTGATGTGTCCCCAGACAGCTGCTCCTGCTCAACCCCCCGCTGGCAGCAGGCCTGGGGGGCACTCACCTCATCCTCGTGGTCATCCTCATCTAGGCAAGCAAGAAAAGACAAAAAAACAATAAATCAACCAATTAAGCAATTAACCCATCAATCATTCAATTAAGCAATCAAACAAACGCTCAGTCAATTACACCACCACACACAAATATTTCATATTGGTGTCCAGGTTTGTGGTATTGCAGTGTGATACTGTTGTTGTATTGAGTGTTGTGTGAGTGTTGTAGTGTCTCGGTGGTGTTGTGTAGCAGTATTGTTGTATTGAGTGTTGTGTGAGTGTTGTAGTGTTTCGGTGGTGTTGTGTAGCAGTGTTGTTGTACAGAGTGTTGTCTGAGTGTTGTAGTGTTTCGGTGGTGTTGTGTAGCAGTGTTGTTGTATAGCAGTGTTGTTGTAGCGAATGTTGTGTGAGTGTTGTAATGTTTCGGTGTTGTTGTGTAGCAGTGTTGTTGTGTCGAGTGTTGTGTGAGTGTTGTAGTGTTTCAGTGGTGTTGTGTAGCAGTGTTGTTGTGTAGCAGTGTTGTTGTATCGAGTGTTGTTGTAGCGAATGTTGTGTGAGTGTTGTAATGTTTCGGTGTTGTTGTGTAGCAGTGTTGTTGTGTAGCAGTGTTGTTGTATCGAGTGTTGTTGTATAGCAGTATTGTTGTGTAGC